>NC_057795.1:282689422-282696331 GCF_018294505.1 Triticum aestivum | reverse complement strand
GTCCCTGGGAGCGGCGGCGGAGGTGCTCGCCGGCGAGGGGCAGCGGCTCCGGCGGCCCTCGGGAGGAGCCACACGGGAGCGGCGCGCGGGGCGGACGGGCGACCGCGCGGGCTTGGGTGGGCCGCGGCGGCGGGAAAGACGGTGTTGGACAGGTGGCGGCGGCGGATTGGAGGCGGGAGGCGGCTGGACGTGTCCGGCGGCTGGATGGACATGTCCGGTGCACGGAGGAAGATGAGGCTAGGGTTAGGGGTAGGGTTTGATCCGAAATTTCGGGGCAGGGTGTGTTTATATAGGTAGAGGGAGTTAGGAGAGTCCAAATGAGGAGCGATTTTCGCCCACACGGTCGTGATCGAACTACCGAGAGCATGGAGAGGGTTTGGATGGGTTATTGGGCCACTTTGGAGGGGTGTTCGGCTGCACACAAAAGAGGGCTTTGCGGTTCCCCGGTTAACCGTTGGAGTATCAAACGGACTCCAAATGGCATGAAACTTGACAGGCGGTCTACCGGTGCTGCACCAAGGCCGCTTGGCTAATCACGGTCCATTCTGAGAATGTTTAACACCCGCTCATAACAAGAGACAAAAGGGGGACGCCGGAGGACATAGGAGTGCCGGATTGCAAAACGGACAACGGGGAAAATGCTCGGATGCAAGAGATGAACACGTATGCAAAATGAGATGCACATGATGACATGATAAAATGCAACACACAAGCAAATGACATGGCAACGACGGCGAATAACTGGCAGACACCTGGCATATCGAATCCGGGGCGTTACAACTCTCCTCCACTAACAAGAGATCTCGTCCCGAGATCTTAGGAACGAGACGGAAGGAAAAAGGGATGAGGTGAAACAAAAACTCAAGAGAAGAAGCAAAGAATCGAGAGCACTCAAGAAGAAGATAGGAACGACGAGAATGACGGGAATCAAAAGCTCACGGACTATGAAACCACTCCGGTTAGACCAAGATAAGAAACGAATAAGACTGAAAGGATTTAGGCAGCACTCCGTCTGAAACATGGAGGAATAGAACATGAACTTCACCCAATGAGATGACACTTGACGAGATGAACAATGCAATGCCTTCGGAAGAATTGAAATAGAATGAAAAGAACTTAGAAGGAAGGATTGAATGGAATTGTTGAGAAAATCAACAACGAAAGAATAAGCTTGTTGTGTACTTATCCGAAACAACTCAAAACTTGAGGTGAAATTATGCCACAACCAGATGTTTGAATATCTGGGAATACCGAAGAAATGCAAAACTCCACTTGAAAAGAATACGGAGAATTAATTACACTTCGAGATGCGAGAAGAAAGGATACTTGAACTCCACCAACAAGAATCTTGATGAACTCTTGAATAATGAATTAAATCATGAAGAACCACCATGAAGAACTTCGGTTACAAAAGGATGATGAGATAGAATTGAAGGATGAAAAGAATAAGATTACAACTTGCGATGATTTAGATGGAGGTTCCGACGAAATGCCCGAGGAAATTTGAACTCCGGAAAAGAAAAGATGAGAACACTTGGAACTAGAATTTATTCCTCAAGAACAAACTCTGAAGGAAGGGATTACTCGCTTGGATGAAATAAGAATAAGATTTATTGTATGATTATCCTTCATCATATTAAATTGATGACAAGCAATGGATTTTGCATACTACTTATTCTTGTTGAAAAGGATTAAGGGGGGATATAGCGCAAAACATGAGAAAGTCTTCCTGAACCACCAGTAGGATTGGAAGGAAGGAATGAACTGATATGATAACAAAGGAAAAGGGGTCTTGAATGAACCACCGTAAGAATTCGAAAATGACTGATGACAGAGAATGAATCACCGGGAAGAATTAGAAGAACCAATATGCTAGAGGGGATTTACATGCAAAAGAACAAAGAGATCATGAGCCGATTAAAGAACACTTGAACGAAGCACCGGGATAATTGGATAACGGTAGCTGAAACGTGAGGACAAAAAATTCTTCTGGAATGATGGCCTCCGGTGAAAAGAAATGGAAAAACAACACCTAACATACTCCGGATGGTTGAGAAAAAGGAATTTCCGACAAACGGAATAATTCAAGAGGGTAACTAGAAGCTAGAACCACGAATCTTCAGGAGAACGGGCAAGATTGAGAGGAAAAACTCTTCTTCGGTCTTCAAATGTTAAGAATGACGACAAGAAACAACACCAAAATTTGTTAAGATGCTCCGGGAGAATCAATACCGAAAAGGTTGAGCCAACAATGAAAAGAATTTGAAAGCGATCTTGGAGAAGGCATGTGACTGATGGGATCCTTTCTTACGTCACTGTTGAAAAGAATTTGGGAATAGCTCCGGAATAATTAGAAGAGTCACGTAAGATCCTGGGAAAAGACCTGTCGGTTAGGGCCCACTAAAGAGAAAACACCATTGGAAAGGGATGTTGAGGAGATAGATGATGCACCGGAACAATTTAAAATATTTGAATGAGGTCACAACCTCGAATTAATTGGAACACAGACGAATCTCTTGAGATGTCTTGGACAATCCGGAAGGATAAACTGGCGAGGGCGAACGAGCAGAGAAAACACTTGAGCCGAGGGAAAAGAATATGATTAACCCGAAAAACTTGAATTGAGTGCACCGGAAAAAGAAAGGGATGAAGAATGACGAACGAGACGAGAATTCACCGATTGAAATAATTGACAAAAGACTGAAGAGGCTCCACACGAATGAAATTGATGGTCGAAACAGACTCGGACTCCGGGAAGAAGAGGGTGGGAGGGAGGGAAAACAAAGGCAACTTGGAAGGGGAAACTGACGAATAACTTCAAGAGGAAACACCGGTTGAAATCATTTAGGAAAGAAAGCACAGACTTCACACGAGTAGGATGGATACTCGATAACGGACTCCGGATTCAAGAAGAAAAGGGTGGGCGGGTGGGAAAAAAACAACTGAGGATTGAACTTGGCAAGATGAAGAGGCTCGAGTCAACTTGACGAGAAATGCACCGGATGAAAAGAGCTGAGAACCAACGATCGGAAAACCAACTGCGTGAACCTAAAGAAAAATTTGAAGGGGAAGAGGAGTACTTCAAAACACCTACGTCAAGATTCCTCACCAGAGCGACGAAGGGACTGAGGAGTAAAAAGAATTTCTACTCTCCACTATAACTAGACTCCGAAAACAGTTTTCTTCTAGACTCAACAACGGCCAAACTACACGATCAATCAAGGGGCTCCTATGGTCGGTCGAGGCTCTGATACCAACTTGTCACTCCCAATATGTGATACTATCCTAAAGAGACTTGAAGGTCCCACGAAGGATAGAACCGCATATTGATACACTTTTGCAAGGTGGATATCATTACATCAACATTACATAATAGATGGGGATACATACAAAAGTCATACCATGCCACAAGAATACAACATCATCTTACATAAGAGCACCATCCGACTACGGATGAAAACACAAACAGAAACTCAAACGACATCCACCCTGCTAGCCTAGGCTGCCGAACTGGAACCTATCCCCTGATCGAAGAAGAAGCAGAAGAAGAACTCCAAAACAAGCAAACATCGCTCTCGCGTCATGATCATCGCATACCCTGTACCTGCAACTGTTGTAGTAGTAATCTGTGAGCCACGAGGACTCAGCAATCCCATTACCATGGGTATCAAGACTAGAAAGCTTAATGGGTAAGGAATGGATAAGTGGTGAGGTTGCAGCAGCGACTAAGCATGATATGGTGGCTAACATATGCAAATAAGAGCAAGAAGAGAGCAAACAGAATGGTCGTGAAGCTAGCAATGATCAAGAGGTGATCTTGAACTCCTACTTACGTCAAACATAACCCAAAACCGTGTTCACTTCTCGGACTCCGCCGAAGAGAGACCATAACGGCTACACACGCAGTTGATGCATTTTAATTCAAATCAGGTGTCAAGTTATCTACAACTGGACATTAACAAATTCCCATCTACCACATAACCGCGGGCGCAGCTCTCGAAAGTTTATACCCTGCAGGGGTGTCCCAACTTAGCCCATGATAAGCTCTCGCGATCAACGAAGGATATTCCTTCTCCCAGGAAGACCCGATCAATCTCGGAATCCCGGTTTACAAGACATTTCGACAATGGTAAAACAAGACCAGTAAGACCGCCGATGTGTCGACAATCCCGATAGGAGTCGAACATATCTCGTTCTCAGGACACACCAGATAAGCTAAGCGTACATGTACCGACGTAACCCAAGTTGCCAAGGGATGGTACCACACGGTGCTCTAGTTTGGACCAACACTTAGACAAGAATTGTCCCGGGGGTAAAAATAAAGATGACCCTCGGGTTAATTACTCCCAAGGGAAAGGTATAGGTGGTAGGCAAATGGTAAAACCAATGTTGGGCCTTGCTGGAGGAGTTTTATTCAAAGCGAACTGTCAAGGGGGTCCCATAAATCACCCAACCGCGTTAGGGACGCAAAATCTGGGAACATAATACCGATATGACCGAAACTAGGGCGGCAAGAGTGGAACAAAACACCAGGCATCAGGCCGAGCCTTCCACCCTTTACCAAATATATAGATGCATTAATAATATAAGAGATATTGTGATATCCCAACATAATCCTGTCCACCATGGAGCAATCTTCAACTTCACCTGCAACAAACAACGCTATAAGAGGGGTTGAGCAAAGCGGTAACATAGCCAAACAACGGTTTGCTAGGAAAGGTGAAAAAGGTTAGAGGCTGACATGGAAATTTGGGAGGCTTGATCAAGAAGAGATAGGTAGCGCAGCATAGCGATAGAACGAAGCAACTAGCATAGCAATGATAGTAGTGAGATCCAGGGTAGCGGTCATCTTGCCTGAAATCCTGCAAGGAAGAAGAACGATTCCATGAATAAGACGAACGGATGAAGCTGAACCAAGCATAGACGAACGAATCCTCACGATCGCAACGAAAGGGGAAATATCGAGAAGAAGCACACAACATGGTAAACACACCACACAAAGACAAGACATGATGCACAACAAGCATGATGCATGACAAAGCTACATGGAGCTACTCATTGCAAGAGATGATGCATACAAGAGCAACACATCAAAGCAAGTTTGAATGAGGCTGGAAACAACATATAACAATTCCGGTAAGTACTCATATGCAAATTTAGAAATTGGTCCAGATCTGAATAAACCTTATGTTCAATTTTTTAAACAGCAAGTTAAAGAGCACTAAGAGAATCTACACGAAATTCTAGTCAAGTTACATATAAAGTTCATTTAGTTCGGTGCTACGGCCTAGAAGATATGAGCAAAACAAGTTAAGCATGGCATTGGTGCAAAATGCATTCAAACATCAAGCAAACATACCCAAAACAAGGATGCAACATGATAATATGAAACTTCATGCAAAATCAAGCAAGATTCATATAAATCACACCCAAAACGGAGCAACGGTTCCACACATAGACTCTATACAAGTTTTAAAGGACAAGCTGTCCAAAACAGCAACTAGGCATCTAGCAAGCATCAAAACAGTATGCTACATCATCTCAACGTGAAAAAAGGCATGGGCATGAATTACAGGTAAATCATGACAAAACATGAACACTGAGCTATCTCCAGAAATCACTAGATCATGCTCAAAAGGACATGGCAAGATTGCAAATAGTAAAAGTTTCAGACTTAGCAGAAATAACATCAGATTGCAATGTTTAGAGCTATCAAACAACATGCTAAAGGAACTTATCATGGCAAACAAAAGCATGGCATACTAGTACTAAAGACAAAGAACAAAACTCCCTTACTTAACTAATTCCAAAGATCAACAGAAAACATGGTAGCATCCATGCAAATATGGCAAATGATAAGACAGATTCAGACATGGCAGGAACAACAATAAGTAGGCATGTTGGTGAGCTTGTACAACTCACCACACACCAATACATGGCATGAAAAGTAACCAACAGTAAGAATACATGTTTATGAAGCTATACATGGCAATAGCAAGTTCATAGCATGCTTCGGTCACTAACAACAATCATGGCAACATTGAACTTAATGTTAAGAGGCTGACAACAACATTATTTAGCAAGTTTGGAGCAAGATAACAGCAAGTTACAGCAGGCTATAAATGCAACCAGGGGCATGCATGGATCGAGCATGACATGTATAACAAAACATCCTTAGTGAACATCCCCATATTATGCATAGAATGACTTGTAGCAGCAGGTTTACATAGCATCACAATATAACAGAATCAGCCTAGCAAAATAGTAATAGCAAGTACCCTACTTAACAAGCTTGATGCACTCACTACAAGACTCAAAAAAATACATGGATTGCACCACTGTAAAGATGGCATGAATTAGCTCAAAACACATGTAGAGCTCATGCTCATAGGATGCACACACAAAATGCAACGAAAAAGATAAATCATCAAGTTTTGTTAACAGATAGCAGTTAATATCATATAGCACTCTTGCAACGATGATTAGGGCATCAAGATGAACCTAAACAAACATGACACAATGGAATGAAATGAAGAGCATCTCACAACGAACATTTTGATATATCACACGCACGAACGGAGTAGTATGCATGGAGTTATGATGCGATGAACATGGCACCAGAATGTTGGGAATCAGGGACTTAGCAGTTTTCTCACCCCGGGAAAAATGGACGGAGGGGATCCGGGGACAGGGATGCGGCGTTTGGTCCGTGAGGTGGTGGATCTGGTCCACCCCGACCCGATCCGGTGACGAGGCAGCGGCCGGCGACGGAGGCGACCTCCGGCGAGGCACGCGACGTCGGGGAGGAGCGGGGACGGCGAATCTGGCGGGGGCGTAGGGCCGGTGGCGGCGGCGGGCGGCAACCGGGGCGGCGGTCGGCTGTCGACGGCGGGGCGAATCGGAGGCGAG